>NC_140588.1:392517104-392549408 GCF_964204655.1 Triturus cristatus
AGAGAGAGGGAGAGAGAGAGAGAGAGAGAGAGAGAGAGAGAAGAGAGAGAGAGAGAGAGAGAGAGAGAGAGAGAGAGAGAGGCTCTTCACTTTGAAAAGCAGATACTGGTTTAAATTAGCAGCTTGCAATCCCGATACTTTTACTCTAGGCAATAATGGAATCAGCGTGTACCTGCATTTGAAACACTGATTACCAAACATTAATCACACAGAGGTATTTTGTAAGTTTTCTAAAACGTAGAAAGGATTACTACTTAGGTATATTCATTCCATACTTATAGAGGGGTGGGTGCAGAGAACACTGGCACAACAGCAGAATTGCAGGGCCGACATCTAACAATTACATTATTTTGAATTATTATTCTCATATTTAAGGTAACGACTGGCAAATTGGCACTCACTACACTCAGCCACAACAACAAAAAAGGTACATCGTATCCATATTTTTAGAACCGGAAAACAATGAAAGACTTGCATTACTGTCGAATTACCTCTAAAATATTAGCAACAACTAATTAAATGAAGGTCTGAGCAGTAAGTTAGAGACATTGCCACTGGAGTACAGCAAGTCCCCAGACATAAAATAGAGGACACAGAAGGCTGCCACAAGAGCCAGTAAAACTGCAAGGGTTACATCTAAGGGCTATGGCGGTTTTATTTTGAATGCATACAAGTACTAGGTACTACTAAGGTTAGTGGAGATACACGGTCTGACTTAGGTTAAGAGTTGAGCTAATAAGACTGGGCAAAGCATACCAACCTTTTCCAAATGAACCAACTCGACCTATAATCCCAATTAGATCTAGAATTGTAAGAGCATTTCCCCAATTTGGCCACCTGTACGGGGGTAATCGACCTCCTCAGTGGGACAGGGGGAAAAAAAAAAACAAGGAGTGGACAAAAAGTGGACGAGAGTGTTGCGCGCAATGGGAAAAGTGAAAGTAGGCTGCGTGCGCGAAAGAGATCGCGGCTGTACATATTGCAAAGCTGCCGGCTGTGAACGCAAACTTGTCTCCAGCCAGCAGCACTTTGAAAACTCACCTTCTAAATGTCTCTCCGAGCAGCGTATGCGCACTGACTCAGCGAGACCTAAAAATGGTGATAAAATGAATCAGGCATCCTGAGATTCAGAATAACCCTTGCTGTAGCATTCTGGCTATTCCCGCCTTCGCTCGAAAGCTTTTCAGAGCCACAGGTAAAATGCAATTATGTCAATTTGTCACTCCCCTCACGCCTAGCAACACCACAGTTTTGGCGGACTTTTGGTGCAACCTGGTGCCCTTTTATTATGGAATCCTGTGGACTAAGATACCTTGTAAACAGTCAATAAATAGTAAAAGGAAACCATCCATCCTCTATTTCAAATATTCCATTTATTGTAGGTTCGCTCTGTCTTGCCTCGACTTAATGACAAACACTCCTTTACTGCCATGACTTGCTACTACGTCATTGTGTCGAAAGGCTAGAGTTTTGTCACAGCTGTGTGCCAGTGTGGTGACGTGTGGAGGGGCTACGTATCCCTTGATTAAGCATTAAAAAGGAGCAACGTCACTGGAGAGCAACGGGCCGTAATATTTTGGGCTGCAGTGCTACTACAGATATTACACTACTGAAAGCTATACCACTGAAGGGAAGACGAATCTGCTAACGGACATATTTTGGATTGTGCTTGCATCTTTATTTATAAATATCTTGAATAAAAACGTTGTATAAAAAAAATTAAATAAAAACGCTTGTAAAACTAATGTTTCTTGCATGACGGGCAGTGCACACTGAGCCGCCTCAGCGTTCATAGTATTTAGCAGACTTTTAACTTTTTTTTTTTTTCTTTTATATTTTATTGGTTTTCAAAAGGTATACAGAAGGTGTATAACTGGGTACGCCATGGTAACCAAAGCTACAAGTTGCCCACGCACGATCACGCAATTCATTCAAGCAGGGGCTCTGGCATTTAGCAGATTCTGGACACTAAATCAGAATTCTTTACCCCGGATTACACAGTTTAGTCAAGGAGGAGTGCTGGGAATAAATTCCAAGTCTCGTGTTCCAAAGGCAATATATTTCCCACAAGTAGCTTAGTAGTGCCTGGTAACAGACACAAAAATATGATCTGGGGGAGAGGATGTGGTGAGTGAGACACCGAAAGGCAGCTGCAGCAGTTAATGTGGATATGACGCAGTAGAGTTCTGGTGCTTTTATAACTGCACTCTGTGGTGGCCATGCTGTGAAAGTAGTGGAGAAGGGGAGGTAAGAGGGTGCTACCAGTGCAGGGCAGTGCAGGGCCCATGGCCCACTTTGAAAGGCTTTCCTGATTGGGAGAACTTACATCTTTAGGGTGGGGTGATGGGGGGGGGGGTTGGGCAGTGGTACATGCACAAGCACCAGGATGGCTGGATTAACCTAGAGCGGAAAGGCATTTTCTACACATGTGGTCCGGCAGGGTAGGCGGAGATCCAACCACCCACTCTTTAACTCTTCAGCTGCTGGTTTTTTGTGAGGCGAGCTCGACATGAAAGGCATTTGGCTATCTGGGCGCGCCCCCTATAGTTGGTGGGTCACCTGCACCATGGAGAATGAAGGGGTCCGGGTGATACAGTCAGCGTAGGGGCGTATCTTCCATTTATGCACCAGGTGCAGTAGCACCGTGGTCAAGAGGCCCGAGGGGCCCACTGAACCCCCATTATTGCTTCATTTTATAACAGCCGGGTGGTGGGGCGGCCGAGCATTTCTTCCTTGCACTATGGCCAATGACACAGTGTCTACGCTCCTATTGCTGCAGCTATATACAAGGCCCGCAGCCTTGTAAAATACGTACATTGCGCAGTGGTATTCTGCCAGCAGATCGTTTATCATCACAAGTCGGAAAGTGCGTCAGCAGGGGGCTGAGCCAGGCAGAAGCTCGGACCAGCGGCTGCACCTCGGCTCAATCACTGCCCGCGCTGCAGCACAACATGCTCGTCTTTGTTGTTGTGCGACGAATCACCGCCCCTTCCCTCCAGGGAGGACGGCCTCGCAGCGAGGAGTGGCGGCAGGAATGCGGACGATGCAGGAGGTTACTGCTGGGAAACAAGCGATTACAACTGCGCCCCGGAGATCAAAGCAAAGCACATCACTCCAAAGAGCAGCGACTGTCATGGCACCTGGAGGCGCAGACACAGCAAGTCACCGCCATGAAGTAACCACGTCACCCGTGGGCCCTGGTCACGGCAGGAAGTACATTCTGGTTAACAAACAACAAGCGCGTGCGCGGCAGCACGGAGAGAGGAGGGGGCCTGCGCGATTCCCTTGCAGGAGCGAGCGGCAAGGCGCGATAATTGATAACATATGGCGCCAGCTGCTCGCTCCCGCAAGTGAATCGCCAGACGTGCACACGTTGCCATTGAAAGCAATGCAATGCGTGCACATTTTTGCAGGGAAAGCTGTGCTGATTACTTAAAGGTCACTTTACTATGCAGCGCATGTGCGCAGCGTAGGCAAGACCTCACTATGGCTTTAAATGAAATGCTAAAAACTGACAGTTTTAAAGTAGTGCCTCTCACAAACAATCATAAAGCAATATCATACTCAACCCCCCTCAGCTAAGATTGATAGAACTTGCTCCACCAACTACTACAAAACCCTTATCTCTGACAAGCTTCAATCAAGCTGATGCTCATCACAAATGGCCTCTCCTTTCTGGCCTACACTTAGTCAAATCATTGCAATCTATATCTAGTTAGGGCTACATACACCGTCTAAATCAGTATCATTGACTCAAACGGTATTCTTTGAGGCTCACTGTGTACTCTTGACACCCAAGAGATTCCCCAAAAAAAGAGGCTTTAAAAAGTGAATGATTGTTAAAAACAAAACAGGTGTAGCACTCTAGAGCATACCATTAGCTGGCCCTGTCCTACAATCCCTTTGCTATACTTGAGACTCACCCTCGTCAGTTTCTTCTCTTAGGAAACTTTAAATTATATTCCCTCAGATACTTCCACATCTTTGTACCCAACATGAGTCCTGAAAACCGCAAAAAATACTGCTGTATGGAAAACTGAACATGTTTCAAACAAGTCAATGAGAGGACTTGGTTTATTGTGTACACAGGATCTAAACATTGTAGCTCACCATGCGGCAGAGAAAACTTTGAACCGATTTGGTCAACTATGCAAGACTTTCTATGCAAAACCTAAGCTCAACACCCAAAGTCTCCATTTCAAAGATACACAAATGATGCAGAAACACTGCCGCAAACCAAACTGATAATTGGATGATCTTCATCCTACAATGTAATTTGGACTTTATTAGCCCCTGTTGCTGTCTGTATCTTTTGTACTCTTTCTCTGCCCCCCCCCCCCCCCAACTGAAGGATTCACATATAAGCCACTATATGTGGCAGTGCCTCCAACTAAACATTTCACAGACAAATGAATCCAGCATTTGCAACACTGTATCAGCCTTCTTTTTGCAAGATTCCTTATTGTGAGTGCTTAGAACACCGTTTTTGAACTAGGGAATTCCCCAAACATTCCTTGATTATTTTCTTTCACCTTACATTACAGATCTTCAACATGACTGTGTTTCTAAGCAAAATAACTATAAAATCTTAATAAACTCAAAAAAGTTTTAATCTTGAAGAAAAAAGCCACCAAAACACATTTCCTCATTTGTACCTGGAGTTTAGTGCTAGATTAAAATAGGATCCAGTCAGATTCTATGTGCCGATGGTATCCTTGTGCCAAAAGTTGTTTCTGGTATAGCTCCAGCGAACTGTTCCATCTGTGATCCTTTGCAGTGTATCAAAACTGAGACAGATATAGGGGTCTACGTACGTACGTACATACGAGCCCTGCGGGCCACCAGGAGTCTTCCCAGGCATAGGGAGTGGTGACCAGGATGAGGACTTCGGTCTTGTCTGAGTTAAGCACGAAACAGCTGTTCTTCATTTAGGCGGCGACTGCCTTCATCCCATTGTGGAAGTTGCTCTTGGCGGCTGTGGGTTCATCTGTGAGGGGAAATAGTCAGCTGGGTGTGATTGGCGTAGGAGACGATATGGAGTCTGTGGCTTCGCACGATGGCTGGAAGCGGGCCACGTAGATGTTGAAGAGGGTGGGTCTCAGGGAGGATCCCTGAGACACTTTTCAGCTGATCTCTGTGGGTTCTGAGTTGAACAGTGGGAGTCCGACCGTGTTTGGCAGGTGAAAAAGGAGCAGATCCATTCTAGGGCTTTGTCGCAGAGTCTTGCGCAGAGGGTGTGGTGGCAGACCGTGTCAAAGGCAGCTGAGAGGTCCAGGAGGATGAGGGCAGCAGTTTTGCCTCAGTCGAGGTGGGTGCTGACATCATCTGTAGCAGCGAGGAGAGCGGTCTTGGCGCTGTGGTCGCTTCTGAAGCCCAAATTCCGAATTGCACTAATCACAACGTATTTCCATGAGTTGAATATGTTATCTGGGGTGTCAAATGATCCCTGCAACAGCTGTATTGGCCCACAGAACTATTTTCAAAATAGTGGAACTGTGCACTCTACAAGATTTGCATCTGGCACATTAATCTTTTAAGCTGTTTTATGACTATTAAATCCTATGACAGGAGATTGCATGCAAATCTCTCAAACAATACTTATACCAACCAACCTATTTTACCATGATTATACTCCCATAATTCCACCTCATTTCCCCCCCCCCCCCTCAATGTGTTTGGATTTCTGGAGCATATGTTACCCCCGTTTCCAGCACTGATAGAATCGCCGCCTGCTTGGACTGATATGTTGAGGCTAGAGGAGTGATCTGCTGTGATGCATTCGCACCCGATTCATTCTTTGTTGGGTATCTACCCTGAGAACAGCCAGTTTGCACAACGTGCAATACTGTAAGAATGGGCTGTCGTGGCCACTATGTGAAATGGATAGGGTGATAAAAAAAAAGGTCTAGAAAATCTGTACAGTTAAATGAAACGAAAACTATGATTCTCTGTTACCTCGTCAACAACAAAAATGAGTTTTGCAAAACAAAAACACAAATATAGTGCGTTTTAAAAATTAGGAACTGTCCTCAATTACACAGGGCTATTAGTCATCATGAGTAATGAGGCCAGTAGGTCTTAGCAGCAGCACTGTGGTGAATACAATGTGCCCGAGGAACATGATGACTTCCAATAAAGCTTCTTTATTCACAGTACAACAAGCCCGCAACCCTACACTTCCTGACAGCTCGAATCCCAACAGCTCACTAAACGCTGACGTTCGTACCGCGCGTGGAGAGGAACTTTAGATGATAACAAAATCAAAATACACACAGCGCGCTGAACACGCTACGCATTTCGAACAACGCAAACCACCACAAGCACTCACGTCTCCCATCCAAATGCTGGTGGTCATATTGCTTCTCCGTTCTTGGAGACAGGCGCTCTACTGTCCTCGAACGCAGGTTCGGCACAGCTCAGTAAGGCAAAAATAGAAAGAGGACACAGGTGAACGGCATTATCACAAAGAAAGGACTAAAGTATCTCGGAGTGTTTAATTTCCGCGAGTGACAGCTTTCTATTAAAGTTCAAATTAGGCAATCCACTTCTCAGAAAATACTGTGTATCTAGTTCGTTTATGTAAAACATATATATGTGCACGGAATTAATCGATTGAATCATATCTTTCGCATATGACACCATTAGAAACCCCAAACGTTCGAAGCTGGTGGCTTGAAATGGAAACTACAGAGAAATAGAAAAGAGTGCGACTGGTTCCGGCTATGGGCAGAGAAAGTGGACTGTTTCTTTAAGCCTCATGTACAGACGACAAATAAAATGAAAGGCAGACAACCTTTAGTAATATGTTTTATCCAACCAGGTAGCACAAAGAACATTGAAAGAATGGTACTTTTTCGTTAATTGTATTTATTTTTAAAGCTTGGTAGCGTCTGTTCATGATTGCTGACTGATTGAAAATCTATGTATCACAGCCGGGTAGATAAATGTAATATTTCACACGTCTCGCTACATAATTAATTGTCATGATGGACAAATCTTTGTTAAGACATTTCTGTACAGATGAATATAAATATGTGGCATCGCTCTTCTTATTTCCTTAATCTGTCTCCATTCCAAGATGTCTCCTTTTCGAGCTGCAGGAGGTGCAGTCTCTGCTGCGCCTAATGACTCTCACGTGTGCGTTGCGCTTTCTCTCCGCACTCTTGAGTTGTCCAAAGTTTTCGGACCATGGAGCGGCGTGTACGGCTCCTAGGTGGCTGTTATGAGCAGATCCTTTTCGGTTACCGGGTGGAGAAGCTCCAAGGGCAGGTACAGCATGTGTTGGCAAACTCGTTTTGTTTCTAATGTTTAGCTTTGAGCTAAGCGTCTATAGTGTTGAGCTCGCCTGGTCCTGTTGGGCTGCCACTGTCGTTTCGGCATACTCTGGTCTTTTTATATATTTGGAAATCTTGCTTCTGGCATATGTCTGTGGGACGTTTCTCAAAGGTGCATGTGTATTTCTTATGGGTCATAGTCGTGTGTTTCTGCGCATCTGTTGTAAATGTATGCTTTATTGTGCATCGGTACCGAGGAGTGTCTTGAGTGCTGTTCAATGCTAACATGGTTTCCCGGTCAGTTTGTACCCTCCTCACTCCATAAGTAATCGCGGTTTGGATTGGAGTATGGACACGGAAAGAAAGCTTAAGTATTTTAATGAGTTATACAAGTACTGTTAGAGAGCAGAGTTGGAGCGTTAGGATTTTTACCCCCAACCAGCGGTGGAATTGCATACAAATGTATGTAAACGGCGATGCTGAGTACAGTGGAGGCAGGATCAGATAGATACGCGATTGGTCTTTCGCCTAAAGGTACTCTAGTGCTAATTGCAATGCACACCCTTTAAATACAAACAAGCATTGGCATAGCCAATAGGTCTCTCCTTTGGAACCGTATAAGTGTTTAGCCATGCAACAGTTGATGTTCTTGCAGGAAGGATATTGTGCTGCATAACTAAATACTTATAAGGCCCGAAAGGCGAGACCTATTGGCTATGCCAATGCTTGTTTTAGATCTGAACCATTGCACATGTGTATTGTGTGTGTGTATATACAGCGTTCAGCACTTTTTTCATCCTGTGTCATTGTTCTTGTTGATATTTATATCTCACATATGCATTGATTACAATTTACAACTTGGGATTATTTAATTAGTTCTGCCCATACAAAAAGCATGTAATTTGTTTTACATGCACTGCACAAAAAAATCCAAATATATTACTTGAATGAATCCTTTGGAACCCCTGTTTGATACTTTTGTTCAGCTGGGACAGAAGGGAATCCGTATCAGAATTATAAGTTCTGCATGAACACTGCTGTGGGTAGTGTTGTACTGGAGATTTCACCTGCTGCACATAGGCTTAGTCCCTTGTGAAGCACTAGTGAAAATCTGTAACACTTCCTCTAATCTTTACCCTCCCACTACTATATAAACAACCTCCCTCCTAAAAGACATCCCTCTTAGAGTCTAACTTCAATTTAGCGGTGGTACGGTGGTTTCAACATCTTTTGCGGAGCTATAATGGTGCCTTCCGTAGCGCATGCATCCTCCTCCCTGTGCTGCAAGTACCTCCATGTGGTGCCCTAGCAGTCAATAGGAGCAGTTGAGGGCCTCATTTACTTATTTCTGGCGTAGGGCAGCACTGCAAGCCTTCCTGCTGCACTGCCCTACATCAAATGAGAAGGGCAGAAATGCTCTGTATCTAGAAGATACAGCCATTTCTATTCTCTTCTATGCACTGGCACACAAATGGCTGCCTAGCGCCAATGCAGGCAAGGGTGCCTATGTTGAAATCAGGTTGTTTTCGCGCAGGAAAGAGCACCTTCCTGCACAAGAACAACTGTTATGCCACCCCTGGGGAGGCGAAGGCTTTGAGGCATTCCCAGGTTCACAATATGTTGTAAATATGGAAATTTGTAAAATTCCATGGGTGTTACCCAATCCTAATGCCCATGGCATGCCTCCCACCATATCTATGAGGCCATGAAAAGCCTGGCAGGGTAGCTTACCATGGCCTCGTAGATATGATTGAAAGGCCCTGCCACCAGATGATGCTCCAGGTGGCACAGGCTTCTTGTAAATGAGGCCCTTGGTGTTCTGCTGCTCCTGATAATGTGTGTTCTGCATCGGTTTCAGTTACTCCCGGAGAACACAGTGTGCCACCGCCTTTGCTAAGGCCCCCTTGAAAAGTAAACGCAGAAAACATCTTTCACGCCTCTGCTATTTCCTGTAGAATGTTACACTCACATGAAGATACTATTGAGCGAGAGAATCCCATTTTCATTACTGTGTAAATTTAGGACTGCATAACATTATTACTCACTCAAAATTTTGGAAATTCTCTAGGAGGAGCCTAGGTTAAAAAAAACAGCCATCAATAACAAAAACAAACCTTTTAATTGGCTCAGGCAGCACAGAGCCCGTTAGCTCTGAAAGCATGCATATAATATGTCTTTTGAAATAGCCATCAAAATAATATTGCTTGTGTTAATTGGTGTTTGTAGTATCCTGGTGTTATGGTTCATGATGTGCCAGTGGAATGCTGCCTGAATGATGTAAGATGGAATGTTGGGAGTGGGAACTCAGAGTTGGGCTGAGCGCCTGGCTGCTGCTCCTGGTGGGGCTTATTTACAACCAACCTACATCTTGTAACCAACCTGAATAAATCTACTTGAAACTACTTCTTGGATGTGGGCTTGATTACTACAATTTATTGGCGACGAGTTGAACCGAAGAACCTGCGTCTGCTACCTTTGAAACTAGTACCTACGGTTTACAGTGATTCTTTCTAGTTACAACTTTACAGCGTTTCAACCTCCTGTGTTGTTAACTCTACGTTCTCTAAAAATGCTCAGTGTGACAAGTCATACTACATAACCAGTTAGGTTGTTTTTTGCTTGTTTTTGAGCAGTGTTTACGATCTCTTTTTCACAAGAGTTTTAGTCCTGTCACTGTGCACAATTTGTACCTCAACACGAGGTCTCTCACAGGGGTTTCCCCATCCTTACAGTGCATAACATTTGTTTCGTCTCCTCATGGTGTGTCACATGGGTCCAAGGTTTTTCTTTCTTTTAAGTGCACTCTGTCATGGGTTCCTACCCATTGGTTCGGGTCCCTACCCAAATTTGAGTCATGGTTCCTATCCATGTATCCGGGTTCTTACCCGAAATGATCTTGTTTGTCCTGTGTGTAAGCTGCCCTGCGCCTCACGTTTGTATCTGTGTAAGCCGCCCTGCGCTTCACGATATATGTATGTATAAGTCGCCTTGTGCTTCCTTGGTTTTTTTGTGTATAACATTTTTACCTCTAGTTGAGGTGCGTCCGTAGGTGGTCATCACACTATTTGTCTTTTGCCTTCACTGCATTGCACATTTGAACTTTCCTAAGGTGTCTAGTGTTGGTCATGTTTTTGTTTTAAACAGTGCACATATCTATACCTCCACTCGAGGTTGCTCATGCATAACCAAATGTCTTTACCCTTAGCGGGTGTTTTGGTTTAAGTCGCCATAGTGCATGGGTTACGTTACTCTGGGCGTTTCAATTGTTGTAGTTTTTTTTAGCCCAGTTGTATTTTTCTATTTGTAATTTTTCATGCTTTCGACAGGGAAGAATGAGTATTCCTTTCTATTCTGTCGTCTTGTTTCCTCCTGATGTGAGCTGCCTTCTTGTATCTCTACCTGGCCAGTGGGTATGCAGAGGACAGTCATTAATGGTTTCTTTTTCTATTCTTCATTCGTCTTTCTGTTTCATTTATTTTTGTATATGGAAAGAAGGAGGGGTAATGGTTTTGAGTTTACTTTGCCAACCACGTTTTCTTATTTTTCTCACTGCCTTTCTTGTCTTAGTTTGGTTCTCTTTTTCGTGCATCTAGCTTCTCCATCTTGTTTCTGCTTTTCTCCTTTTCACTTCACCTGTTACAGTTTTCTTTTCTGTTTTTCTGTGGAAGAAAGGAGGATATGTAGTGGTAGAAAGGAGGATATGGTGTTATGGTTCATGATGTGCCAGTGGAATGCTGCCTGAATGATGTAAGATGGAATGTTGGGAGTGGGAACTCAGAGTTGGAGATGGGCTGAGCGCCTGGCTGGCTGCTCCTGGTGGGGCTTATTTACAACTAACCTACATCTTGTAACCAACCTGAATAAATCTACTTGAAACTACTTCTTGGATGTGGGCTTGATTACTACAGTGTTGTCACCAGGTACTATGTTGAATTGATGTTTCTTGTACTAGTGCAGTAGCAAGGATAAATTAGGGTCACCTGATGGTCTTTTATTCCTACTTGCATTAAAGACCTCCTGTACTGAGGTGTGGGAAGAAGTTGATATGTGATCGACATGTTCCTAGTGTGACTATTTTACGTCCTAATTTATAAAGGGAAAACTGTTCTGTATAGGCGCAATGACAAAACACTTTTCCACACGGTTTTTCCTGTGGTAAATTGTGCAGGCAAATAAACAGCATAACGGAAACAAAGTTCCCGCATGCTAAATGTCTCCCGCACACAGGGCCTCTTGTATCATTTGAGAAGACGTTTTCGTGGAGTGCCGGGTTATTCACTGCTGCTGCGTATCCCGGAAACCACGGCTGAATGTGTACAGGCAGAAACGCCGTACTGGAGAAAGTTATGTGATAATATTGTAAAGCCCTTTCTCACATCATAGACAACTGCATACCAGCTCAGCATTGCGTTGAAGCCCACAGTGGCCTGTACCCGTGTACTGTGATGTCATTTCAATGATGAGAGTAACCCATAATGCACTGTGCTGTGCGTAGGAAGGGACCCCGCAGAGAGAGAGCCATGCACTGTTTTCAAGCACACTCGTGCTTGTGGCACCATCCAACTTGTGGAAGCCAGCAACAGCCAATTAGCATGAGCGCCGCTGCTCGCTCCCTCAAGGTGGATGCCGCCACAAGCACAAGTGTGTGCTTGAAAATGAGCAGAGCGACGGCTAAAGGCCCTCCTACTCGGCGCATGTGCGCTGCGTAGGCGAGACCTAAAAAACACATGCAAAAACTGTTATATGGGAGATGCATTTTTCTGGTAGCGAAGGTCAGTGGATTAATGCAATCACTTAAGATGTGTGTATAACTGTAGGGATCAGTGATTTGATTCCGGGTTGGTGCATTGGGGAATAGTGACATTTAGAGCACCCCCATTGACCACGGGCATGTCAAAAGCTGAATTATTCTAATGCGTTAAAGCAGCTTCAGTGGCTACCAATGACAGAGAGTGACTTTAATATCTTTTTGTCTTGTCTTTAAATGCCTTCTGGGGATAAAGCAGCAATGTTGCTCCTTGTCGAGCTTTTAATAGCTAAGTAGCCTTGCTGCTACTGAAAATGATGTGCAAATAGAGAGGAGATGGAAGATTGTCTGCTGTGGCACCTGGCTTCCAGAAAATACCTCAGGGTCGTCTTTGAATCGAAGACTACCATCAAAGCTTAAGACTTGCTATTCTTGAGGATCTTAGTTCTGCTGTTGCCGGCCGCCTATTGCATTTGACTCTGCAATATGAGAAATAACTACTTTCTTTCTATGTGAAGTTTTTCAACAAGGCCGTCGGCACCTTAGTTAATTTCTTTACGTCATATACCTTTTAAATACACATTTATTTTTCATGGGGAATACTGTACTTAATACCGTTTTGCTGTTATTTTGCTTACAGTGATCCTGACCATCCAGTCGCCCCTTTCAAATTATTTTAACTGCCAGTTCTGATTTGCAGTGGCAACCACATATCATTAGACTATTTTATTATTTTTTTTAAAATCAGTTTTGTTGTGCATGACTTGATGGAGGCAGTTTGTTGGTGTTGCAGCATTCCATTTCCATTGGATAGTAAACCTATTGGAACTCTGCGTCTCCGCCAGAGGTTGTAGCCCCAGTTGATGATTGCACTCACTGAGAGCTCCGACGTAGGCATGGACTGCAACACTAGGCTCCAGCACGCTGTGTTTTTGTAGTTTTCAGTACCTATGCCCACCACATTCCTTGAGCGTTTTTGACAGCTGCCATGAATGCCTTTTTAGGTCTTGCCTAGGCAGCACTTGCACTGTCTCTGCGAGACATGCTGTATTCAGGATATGGGCTTTAAAAGCTCCTCCTATTTTGAAGGACTGCCCGTTACATGTGTTGTTACTTAGAGCTTGGGACCGCTATTTCTTTCTTAAAGCTGTGGCACTCGAGACCAGTGCTCGCGGTTTACAGAGCTCTGTTGTAATCAGGGCTGCAAATCTTGCTCTTATCTTGCCACATTTACTCTGCATTCGAAGACCGAGGTCTGTTTTGGCTACAGCTGCCTCCTCCTCCCTCCTGCTTTTGATGAGCATGGCCTGGCATCACTGTCCCTGTCTTCCTATGGCTGCTACCTTCCCTGTCTCAGAGTTCAACAAGCATTTGTAATGCAATAGGTCTTGCATTTTGAGAGTTTGAGCTATTGGCATTGTAAATGACAATGCCTTATATTTATGTTTTGAAAACCTGCAAGTGGTACGTAAATACACACTTTGTACTTATAGTCATTGCTTATGAGAAGCAAGGCTGGCAGTAGCTGCACCTCTTTTACTGGTAAGCAAGGACTGTAAGTACTAAGTGCGTGTTTGTAGATTTTCAAAAGACATAAATAAAAGGCATTGTTATTTACAATGCCAAAAGCTCAAATTCTCACAAATGTGAGACCTTTTGCATTGCAAATCCTTGTTTTGTATGGCAAAAACAAATCTCCCCACTGCTGCTTAAATATCTGCAGCAGTGTTAGATCAGCCATAACCTTTACTGGCACTGCGGAAAAAGCACACTTTGAATTACAATGTACGCTGACTTGCTTACCTTTCATATGCCTTCAAACCAGTGCTGGAAAATAGAGGAATTGCGCAAGATCCCGATTCTGGCAGCAATTTCTGTTCGTTTTCAGGGAAACATGCTGAATTTGTCCATGTATGCATTTTCTTTGCAGCAACATCATGTAGGCGGTGTGGGAACTTTATCTACTTCCAGCTTCCAAAAACAAAGGTCTGATTTTAAAGGGATATCTGCTCTCATTCACTTTGAGAATAATACTGGATGGGAGCTTTCTGGAGCCTAACATTTAGAAGCCTTAGCAATGGAAGAAAATAAAGACTCCCAGCATGTTATAACTTCAGAAGCACTTAAAAGAAACTATGGTTTGTTCAACTCCCTATGTAAGAGATATGCTTGCACCTTAAGAATGCACGATTTAACTGTATGTATGAGTAATTACACAAATAATAATGTAAATGGCATCTCTTTTTTTAAATTTCATTTTTTTAGTTCTACTCATCCCAGTGTAGGGTGTCAGAGTGCTTTACATGAAACAGAGGAGCACAATAAGTCTTAGTGTGTAAATCGGCGAATAGGAAATGTTACATAAGACAATGAGCGTTGTTACTTAAAAGGTATAGTAATCACATATCACCCATATTTGTGGACTTTATATGTTATTAGTGAAATGTCGGTAGAAGCGCAAAGTCAAGATGTAAAACCTAACACAGTGATTGTTGTCTGTACTAATAAGACTATCGCTTCCTCAAGGAAACCTTCTTTGCAATTTTATTTATTTTATTTTGAAGGTTTTATATAGCGCTGGCTAGACCCAGAGGTATCAGAGCGCTCTACAAGATAAGGATAGTATACGGCACATAGGGTATAAAAGCATATGAAAGGTAGCGCAACAAAAATTTGAAATATACAAAGTACAAACAACATGAGCATTATACAAATCCAGATAAAAAAACAGGGGCAGGAGCTATACATTTAAGTAATTAGGTCAATGGTGAAACAGGAGAACAGGGTACATATTACTGAACACATATAGTATGATAGATAAGAAATCGGGAGTAAGACACAGGTTAGGAACCCCAATAATAATTGAGGAGGTGGTTTTTGAGGACTTTTTGAAACTAGAATAGGAGAGATTACAGCGCAGGTTTTTTGGGAGGGCATTCCAGATAATGGGGACATTGCCAGAGAAGGAGCGGGATTGTGTAGCTTTCTTTTTATGCAGAGGTGGGATTAGGAGTAGGGTGTTGGTGCTTGTCAGAGGTTGAGTGGAGCCCACAGTGTGGAGTTTTTTTGAGAGGTAATGCGGAGTGTTTTGGTGGAGGACTTTGAGTAATGCAGGCGGTTTTGTAGGCAGATCTGCCTTCGATAGGGAGCCATTTAAGAGATTTGAGAACTGGGGATATATGATCGAAGCGTTTGCAGTCCGTGATGTACCTGGCAGCAAGGTTGAGCACAGCTTTGATTGGAGCTAAGTGTACCTTGGGGATTCCATTAAGGATGGCATTACCATAATCTATACGTGACAGAACAAGCTACTGAACTACGAGTTTGAAATCATCGGTGGGTATGAATGGTTTGATCTTCTTGAGGTGACGGAGAGTGAAGAGGGCTCCTTTGGCAGAGTTTTTGATGTGAACATTAAGGGTTAGGGTGATGCCGATAGTGATGCCAAGAGATTTGACGGAGTTGGACAGGGTGAGTGAGCAATTGAGTGCATTGAGGTCAAGGATCCATGATTGAACGGGTAGAGGGTTATTTTTAGGGGAGAAGAGAATGATTTTGGTTTTGTTAGGGTTGTGTTTGAGATGCTTGGAATGGAACCAGGTTTGGATCTTGGTAAGGGTGTTGTTTAGGTGTAAGATGTCAGCATGAGTTTTAATCTTGTAATAGATTTGGGTGTCATCGGTGTAGAGGTGGTAATTTATGCCTGCTTGGTTAAGAATGAGGGTGAGGGGTTCCATAAAGAGGTTAAAGAGGGAGGGAGAGAGAATAGATCCTTGGGGAACACCAAGGGAGACAGGAGTGGGGGTAGAGAGACAGGTTTGAATTTTGATTTGCTGAGTACCGTGTTGTAGATAAGAGATGAACCATTTGTAGGCGGTGCCATTAAGGCCGAAACGGGTCCTAAGCACATTAAGTAGGGCTGAATGGTTGACTGTTATCGAATGATGCGGAGAGATCAAGAAGTATAAGAAGGCAGGTCTCGCCATTGTCAAGTGATTGATGGATGTCATCTATGACATTGAGCATTGCCGTTTCGGGGCTCCAGCCTTTTCTGAAGCCAGATTGAAAGGGGTCGAGAAGGTATACATTTTCTGTGTGTTTGTCTAGTTGTAGTAGGACACACTTTTAAAGTACCTTTCAGAGAAGGGGGGGGTTAGTGATGGGGCAGAGATTATTTAGGTCATTGGGGTCAGCTTTGGGGTTTTTGATTATGGGCGAGATTTGACCAAGCTGAAGGGAGGAGGGGACACAGCCCGTGGAGAGTGAGAGGTGTTTATGATTTTGGTCCAGAATGGGGTGGTGATGTGCTTAAGGGCAGGGACAAGGTTGGTGGGTATTTTAGGGGAGTTGGTTACTGGAGATGTGGAAGGTGAGAGGCCTGTGGAGTGGTGGGGGTAGGGAAATGGAAGGGTGAGGAGGCTCGCTGGGGAGCGGTAGGATAGAGGGCAGAGGAGAGAAAGTGTCGTCTGGAAAGGGGGGATGTGGAGTAGGCATTAGAGGTGAGGACAAGATTGGATTGGGAGTTGGAGGATAGTTGTGTGGGAAGGAAGGATTGGTCAATTTTGGCAATTTTTTCCGAGAAGAAGTGGGCAATTTCTTCACATCTGTCTGATGAGGCTGTCATATTTGGAGGTGCGGGGGAAGTTTGGTTTCGGATGATTTTGAAGAGTTCCCTGGGTCTGTTTTTGGCACGGTCAAGTTGAGTGCGGAAGAAGGATGCCTTTTCCTTGAGGATGTGTTTTTTGTAAGTGGATCTAGCATGTCTGAAGTGCAAGATGGGCGGGTGAGGGATGGTGTCTCCAGGTTCTTTCCGACAGTCTGAGTGCCCGTCTCTCATTATTTATCTCTGTATTAAACCAAGAGTTTGAGGGGGTGTTTCTTTGGTTTTTGAGTTTAGGCAGGGCTAGTTGGTCAAGAATATCTGTAACAGTATTCACTGAGCTCATTCGCATTTTGGGAGGGGGGAATGAGAAGAAGTTGAGCTTGGAGTTTCGATTGTAGAACACCTGGGGTGATGTCCTTTAGGTTTCTTGTCAATTTATTAGGTCTGGTAGTTTTAGGGGCAGGGAGGTTTGCTGAAGTAGCAATGGTGAACAGTATAAGGTGATGGTCAGACCAGTCAGTGGGGATGATATTGGTGACGGAGGTCAGATGATCGTTGGACAGAATTACGTCAAGTATGGATCCTTTAGTGTGAGTTTGAGATTGGCAGAGTTGTTTGAGTTCATTGATTTCAAGAAGTGTAGTGAGGAGGGAGATGGTGGGGTCATTGGTATCATTCCAATGGAGGTTAAGATCCCCAAGAAAGAGATTTTTTGAGTTGGATAATGCTGATTGCGCCAGTAGATCAGATAAGTCCTCAATTAAGGGCTGTGGTGGACCCGGGGGGGGGGGGGGGGGGGGGGGCGACAGATGTTATGCAGACGAATTGGGAGTGAGTTTTGAGTTAACAGTTCTGCTTCCAGGTATTCGCATGAAGAGTAGCCTGGATTAGTGATAAGGGAAATCTGAAGTTCCTTTTTGAAGATAATGGCTAGCCCTCCCTCAACTCTGTTAGGTCTGTCTATTCTAAGAATAGAGTATCCTGGGGGGGAGAGAAGGTCAAGTCTGCTCGTTGAGTGGTCATTAAGCCAGGTTTCAGTGAGGAATGCAATATCAATGGATTCACTCAGGATGGTTTCCAAGATTTACGTGGCGTGTAGGACCGCGGAGCGACAGTTAACTAGCATGCATTTCAGTGGGGTTGGGTATGGAAGGTGGGCAAGAGTGGATCAGCGAAAGTTGGGGTGGTGGTCTGGGGACAGCGGGGGAGGAGGGGGTTCTATTTGTCCCTATGATAACAGGGATGGGGGCATAGGGGAGTGGAGGGTTGTTGGTTGGCAGATTAGGAAGGTAGAAGTTACATAGGTCGGCGAGATCGGACAGGGAGAGATGGTTCGAGGTGCGGAGAGGTCTGTGCTTACGACGTGGGAGTGGTCTCCAAAGGTTGGTTGTTATTGGGGATGTTTGAGGGAGGGAGCATGGTGGTTTTATGGTGAGAGAGGGTTCTGGTGCTGTGGACGAAATCTTTTCTGAGTCAGGCAAATTCCGTATTTAAATTAGATAGGTCACATTCAATGTTGTGTAGGATCCGGGCAATTGAGGAGAGGGGAGGTATCGGGAGTGCATGGTCTGTGTTATTTGCAGAGGGTGGACTAATGTGTGAGAGGGAGATGTGGTAGATGGTGTGGGTTGAAGGGAGACGGGGCTGGGAGGAGTGAGGGGTTCGGAAGTTAAAGTAGGTAGGACGAGTACAGTGTTGTGTAGGCTCGGGGTATTCCGGGTACAGGGACGGAATGCAGGGGCGTAGGAGGTGGGAGGAGAAGGGTCTGGGGATAGCGAGCGGTCGTGATTAGTTGCGGATGGGGGCCTGCTGTGTGAGGGGGGAGATAGGGTAGTAGGTATGGAGTGATGGCTGGCGGAGCTGTTAAGTGTGAGTGGAGGGGTTAGGTTATATAGGGAGCAGAAATCTTCAGGTGATGTGGTCAGAGAGGGTAAAAGGGCATGAAACGAGTGAGAAACGAATATATTGGTGTGATGGGGATGTGTGATTATTGAGGGTTGGGGTGAGGGGGTGTGAGGGAGATTGGAGTTTATTGGGGGTTGAGGTGCAGGGTTGGGTAGGTAGAGCCTGAGTGGGGCGGGTAGAGAGGAAGGGGAAGAGCAGACAGTTTATGGGATTGGTAGGAGTAGGGGGTGAGGAGTTGTGATAGGTGATTGCGGGGAAAAGGCGGTGGAGTAAGTGAGTGGTTGGGTCAAGGGGGGCAGGTTTGGGGGACAGGGGGAGGGCGGGTAATGGGAAGGGAATGATAAGTAGGTGACAGGAGTTTGGGGCAACCGTTATTCAAGGAGGGGTCCGAGGAGTAAGGGTTAAGGGGGTTCGGGAGAGAGAGGGAGATAAGTGGGGGATGAGAAGTAGGTAATTGGGGATGTGGGTAGTCGTTATCAATAGGGGGGTCCAGGGAGGGAGATGGTGGGGTCAATATTTGGAGGTTGAGAGTGGAGGAAGAGTGGGGGCGGGCGAGGAAGAGGTTTGAGGGGTTCCGTTCGTTTGGGGAGGAGGAGTGTTAGGCGCTGGGTGGTTAAGGAGGAGAGACCTAGTGCTAAAGTGGTGTTCAAAGATGGAGAGGTGGGATGGCGATGCTTGTATGAGGATGTTACCTGTTTTGAAGATGGAGATATCAATATCACCATGAAAGGCTGGGGAGGGAGCGGTGGATATTTTAAATCCATATGGTTTATTGGTTGATTTAGAGATAGGGAGGTGTTGAAGGAAGATGCTCTTCCATTTGGAAGGGCGTTTAGAGTAGAAGATGTAGTTGGTAATAATGGGGGAGGTGAGGCTGAGGTAGTTATCGACAATGAGTGTTTCAGGGTTGCGGATGAGGAGTTTAGGCTTGAAATTTTTCCTTGCGTGTTTGGAGAGATTTGGGGGGTAGAGAATGGTCCAGGAGTTGGCCGTGTTTAGAGAGGGTATGGTCCTGAGGGTGATGGTCAGTGCTGTGAAGGGGCATGTTGGGTGGGCGTGAGACGCAGACAGAGTAAAGAGAAGGAAGTTAAAGGAGATGGGGTAGAGGAGGAGAGGAGGATTGGGAGCCAAGGGGGGGGAGAGCTGGGAGTGTGGGGTCAAAATCGGGGGCAAGAATAAGGAGGTAGTGTTAAGCAAGAGAGGAATAAAATTAGGAGCAGATTCGATAGCAAAACAAATTACATCACTGATGTTCAGTAGGGTAGAAAAGGTAAAACAAGCACGGTAGATAAGATGAATCAAGCAAGGGGGCAAATGAGCGAGGAAATAGTCAGGTGCAGATAAGATAGAAAAAGCAGATTCCAGTGCTAATATGGATCACATTTAATAGGTAAACAAACACGATAAAATAGGGGAGAAGGATAAACAAGGGAGGAATTAAAAATCAAGAGCAGATTAGGTAGTAACACAGATTACATCGTAAAATTGGAGCAAAATTAAATAGGTAAACACAAACCTCAAAAAGCAAAAGATAAAATCCCAAAACAATAGTCTGTGGGGCAGCAATTATATTATATTAATATTATAATATAAAATCACATTTTAGCAATATGAAGCAAGTAGCTTGGTTTGATTGGCTCGATTCCCAGGGTTTACTATTTACGCCGATGGCGATCCCAAACCTCCGGGGCCCAACCATTCAATAAACATAGAAAAACAAGATGAGGAAGAAAACAATGGCTGATGTCCAGTCGGCCCCTCTGCTCACCTTATGTGGACCACACAGGGCGTCAACCTGAAATCGCCTGACCGGCGCCATTTTGAAAATAGTCGACATCAGACAGTAGGGACAGGAAAATGGGGTGGCCATGAATAGTTATGATTAAGATTCAGGAGGCTGGAGCAGCCGGGAAGTAGAGGCTGCCTCTGGAGGCAGGAGCGGCCGGAAAAGCGATGTCGGCAGTAGGAGGCTGGAGCGGCTGGATAGGAATGGTGGCACCAAGAGGCTGGAGCAGCTGGGAAGTAATATCGGATTCTGGAGGCAGGAGCTGTCGGACAGCAAAGTCTCTGAGTCTGGTGAGGCAAACCAGGCTGGGTCTGCGAAGGACAAGCCTCCCCATGAGCCGAGCTGTGAGACCCGGCCAGGCGAGGTGGCCCGTCGCAGAGATTGCAGCGGTAGTTGCCGGCGGGAAAAAGTCAGGGCTATGCACAGAAAGCGATCGGGACCAGCCGAGATCAGCATCCGAGGGTCTATTGCAGATGAGGCGTGTAGAGGTCGGTGAGTCGGAGGGTCATCAAGTTGCCGTTTGTCATCGCCAAACAGGTAAGAAACAGTGCATTCTAGTTGTAAAAATTCACAGGAAGATTAGTTGCAGGAAATCGTCAAGGAAGCGGTGGGGGGCTGTGTTAATCAACGGGATTTCTACAAATTTAGTAGTCCCAAACCCGGGAGTCACTGAGGTGAACTATCGGGCGGCCATCTTAAGAACTTAAGAGTTCAATGGGGAGCAACACTGCACTGCAGCCAAGCATAGTGCCGCATTATCAGGGCTCAGGGAAGCACAATCTCCGCTCCCACGGGGCACAGCATGCCGACCAGGAAGAACTTATGACCTGGAAGTAACAAAATTATCTCGCTGTCCACAGTAGTAGCCCACTTACCTATCTAAATAAAAAAACAAATCTGTGATCTTCATGTTACTTGATGTGCTTTGCTATTTGAAGTCAAAAGTGTGACTGGAGAAAACCCAAACTCCCCCAGAAGAGTGTTTAATCAATAGCGTTATCTTACCAATATTCTAATCTCCTCAGAATTGCTGGGCAAACAGTGATCTCTGCAGTAGGTCTGTTAACCCCATATATTTTTAAATGCAGCCTCTTTGTGGCCAATTGAGTAATTCAAAACAGATTTAGTATCACATATGTCCTTGTTTAAAATTTGCAACAGACTTGTTTAAGTAAATGTATAAGTTGACTGCGAGTCTAGACTTGTCAAACTCCACCCCCTCTACTGTACCACACTGTGACCCCCAAATTGTTCCAGGAGTAATTTTTTTCCTGTTCCAGCATTGCTTCAAACGGATATTAAATCAAAATGCATTTTTTTCTTTAACAGTGGTGAAATGTGGTTAAAAAAGCGCTTTGTGACGGTCTGACAGTTTGAAAGAAAAATGCATGTATTTTTTTTTCTTTCCTCTGACTGAATCTGTCCAGTCTTTAATAACTATCTGCATGCAAGTGTCACGTGATAACATAGTGCGTGGGCAGGTTGATTGAACTACTGTACATGTCAAGTGGAATCACTGCATACTGCTGTTTTAACTCTCTATATTTTATATTCAGCACCAACTAGTTCACTTTAAGGATTCACCTGCACAGCGCATGGGAAAATGCTTGTATAGAAAAGAACAAAAAATCTAAATCGGTCCTTCGAACCCACCCGATACCTATCATTGGCTGCTTCCCATGTCACTTTACTTACCCATTGGCTGGCTCCCATGTTGGCAGGGTATGCCCAGACGTGGGTCCCTTGCTCACTTTGCCACTGGATTCAAGCTAGCCTGGCTGAAGAGGGCCGTTAGCCCGAAACCGGTCCCAGGATGCTTGCTTCCGGTCCAGGGAAGACATGGCTTGGCAGTTCGGGCTGGACTGTTCCCATGAGGCACAGGGCCAAGACTGATTTACATATAGCTGTGTCTGAACTGGGGTGGCAAAGTGAGCTAAAGAATGATGATGGATTCAACCCAGATCTGTGGCTGGGGGTGAGTGTTTGAATAGTGTCAGCGCTCCAGCCATCATCTCCATGTGTTTGCTTTGTTCGCCGTTAGTTGGCAGGGTATGCCCAGACGTGGTTCCCTTGCTCACTTTGCCACTGGATTCAAGCTAGCCTGGCTGAAGAGGGCTGTTAGCCTGAAACCCGGTCCCAGGATGCTTGTTTCCGGTGGATCCCTTGCTCACTGGATTCAAGCTAGCCTGGCTGAAGAGGGCTGTTAGCCCGAAACCAGTCCCAGGATGCTTGTTTCCAGTCCAGGGAAGACATGGCTTGGCAGTTCGGGCTGGACTGTTCACATGAGGCACAGGGTCAAGACTGATTTGCATATAGCTGTGTCTGAACTGGGGTGGCAAAGTGAGCTAAAGAATGATGATGGATTCAGTCCAGATCTGTGACTGGGGGTGAGTGTTTGAAAAGTTTCAGTGCTCCGTCCATCATCTCCTTGTGTTTGCTTGGCTCCAATGTAGGTCTGTTTTCCTTGCTTCCTATGGGCTGGTGCCTCCTTCTCCTGGGCTTTGATTCGAATCTTCATCCTGGCATGTGGCCCGGACCAAGTACTGCTTCTGGGAACCAGTGTCCTGCTCCTGCAGGCACTCCCCCTTTTTATTTTATTTTTGTTTTTTTAACTTTTTGGGCCCCCTTGCCACCTCCCTGCGGGCAAAGGTCCTTCCCCACTCATTCTGCATTGTTGGAATTCTGTTTTGAGCATCCTTTTTAGGTCTCGTCTAGGCAACGTTTGCGCTGTCTCTTCGAGACATGCTGTAACCAGGATATGGGCTTGAAAAAACATCCCTCTTTTTCATTGGTTCCTCTTGCTGTCCTTTACAAATGCTGGCTTTTCATTGGCAAATACTCTTAGTTGTCCCTCCTTTTGGAATTTTGTATCCTTCCATGAGGACTGGCCCTCTTACATGTGTTCTCACTGCTCAGGTTATTTACACATGGAGAACTCTTTTTTATAATTGTCCTGCCTCTTTGCGCGTTAACTTTTCTGTTTACATGTGCAATGAAATTGCAATCACATCATTTGCTTGCTGCCGCTTTATCTCCCCGTGCCTCCACCTCACCCCTCTCACAACATTGCTTGCAGGCCCCCACCACCCCTCCAAGGCCACTGCTGTTTTGCTTGTATCTTTTTGGTTACTTAATGCTTTATTTGCAATGCAGTTCCCTCATTTAATATTGCTTTACCATCTACCCCCACCCCCCTGCTCAACACTGCTTACCCGCATGCTGCATTTTATTCTTATGTTATTTTACATTAAACACTTTTATTTATGTAGCGCACCTAACCATGAGCTCGGGACATTAAGCAATCCGCAAATAACCAAAAAGAGTAACTCCTGGGAGAGAAGAAAAGAAAGGACAAACAACCTAGTTGCGGCATCCTTCATCTTGCCCTTTTAGTGCTCCTGCGTATCCGTTGGTCGTAGCACGCCCCTTTCCGTAGCTGGTTAGGGATGAACCCTATGATGAAGCATACCACCAAGGGGTAACCCAGGACCGCTTCCCACTAAAACTAACGGGGCACCCGACACAGAAATGCACCTCTTCACCCAGATGACCCAGAGCCTACCAAGGTGACCTGTTGGTACTGCCTTGGTCCTTGCCCCATACTTACCTTAACTTCAGAAGATTGATCCTGTAAGTCACTTCTAAGTACCAGTCTGCAGTGTATGTGTTTTCTTCCCACAGGATAACATAACCGCAACAAATGTCTAATGCTCGTCCTTGATAAGCCCAAGGTTTGCTTGACAACACTACTACAGATAGAGCACCTTGGGATTGTTAAAACAAGCCCCTGTGCACTCATAAGGGATACCTGAACTCTATACACCATATACCTCTTCTTGGTATATCGTATAAAGAGCCAGCTGCCTACATTTAAGTTTAACAGACAAAAAATTGTTTTACATCCAAATAAATGGTGCAGCGGTTCTCTATTTTCCTGTTCTGGGTACTTTCAATAAAGTCTTGATGTCTTTGTTTGTCCAGTGAAACACGCATTTGCAATGCAAGAGGTCTCGCATTAGTAAATGATTGAGTTAATGGAGTTGCAAATGAAAAAGTACTAGTAATGTATACTTTTAATAACTTTTTTGATGCATTATAACAAGTAATTATTTTATGAAAATGTATAAATGGTGCAGCGGGAGTGGAATTCTGTGGCAAATTTTTAACTAAGTGGAAATAGTCACAGCATCGCATAAATACAGTGCCCCTGGCTATAATTATCTTACTATGCGCGGCACCCCAAGACAAGGGCACCTTCCAGGTCACTCGCACATAACACCAAAACATTTCGCATACACCAGCAATAGAAGTAGAACACTATCCCAGCCTGGCACTGCTCCACGGTGTAACTTGCTACCCTTCCTGAAAGCTGTTTCGACACCAACATACAGAGATGTGTAGATTTAAATATATATGAGACCCTAAAGTTGCCACAACATATTTTAGTGTCTGCCTACGAAGCACTGTGACTGACTAATGTGGTCCGGGCTAAGCGAAGGTTGAAATAAGTATGTAATTTCATTTGAAGTACTGTTTTGAAGCATTGAATACTACGAGCAGTTCTTGTGGGAGGGAATTGGAGGCCATCTGCCGTCGCACTGGTGTTTGTAGTGCTGAGCATGGGTGGGGGTGTCCAGCTGTTAAAGTGCAATAAAAAACGAGCATTAAATAGGCAACAGGTCTCGCCTTTGATTAAGTTAAAACCACTGCTTTGCTAATGGAATTGTATAGCAAAGTAAATGGCTTCAACTTAATGAAATAGGACCAGAACACTGCGTCAGTGCCATGTCAGAGGCTGAGACCACGGCTTCCCTGAGGCAGGCAAAGAGGTCAAAGTTTCCATAGATCTCAATACATACAGATAAGAACCTACCAGAACAGACAGCTGCAAGACAGAAAGAATAATAACAGCTTAAGTGTTATTCTGTATCCGGGAAAAACGCACCTCCTCTAAACAAGTCTCAACTGCTCGACCTCTGCAACCACCTGAATCAACACTAAGAGAGTCTTTCTACCCTTACCATGCAGAGTCCAATGTGGAAGACAGCCAATCACGACAGTGCTGTCGAGGGATAACTACTGAGGCAGACACTAGCCAGTGGATAGAGCACATTACATACTAGTGTGGGTGGCCAGGAGCAGGCACGGACCCCCGGGGCTCACATCGCAGACAACCAAAAACCGCTAGAAGCCCAGCTAGCCAGTGTGCAAACAAACAGAAGACCACTGCTGGACACAGCAAAACAACCACAGACAAGGTCATGTATGGGGTACAGACCTCTACCTAGATACAGGCAGCACAGCCAGCCATAGACTGAGGAAAGCCAAGAAAGCAACCTGACCAGTTCTACGACATCGGCAGTGATTTGCCAACCGAAATAAAGGATTGCTGATAAGACCCATGCCCTCGGCACCTGAAACGGGGGTAGTGGTGATCTGAATAAAGCCACAACATGACAAGAGGCAGCGTGACTGCAGGGCCCAGAGGGAGTCAAAACTGCGTTCAGCCGCACCAACGCACAAATCAGAAAGGAAAGCCAGATGGATGGATGGATGGATGGATGGATGGGTGGGTGAACGAATAAACCGTGCTAATTTATGGGTGGTGTGCAAGCGGCCTCTTAACGGGCCGAGGGACCCTCATCCTGAAGTTGGAGCACAACCAGATCTCTACATGCATGCACCAGTGATACGGAACGCTTTAGATATTTGAGACGACAGCTAATGGATGCAAAAAAATAAAGCGAGCAAAACCACAGTACACCGGGCAGCGAAAGCAATCTGCTGTCTATGAGCTCGTGGGCGAGCTGTGCGTGCCAGTACTGCTGCAGATGGGCGAACATAAACTGGGAGAGATACTAGGCAAGGTGAAACCATTGTGGGGGTGGAATGAGCACAGCACACCCCTATTCTATGGGGGTATACTGAATCGGGGTTTGCATTCCCGCACAACTGGCATGCCACTGGAGACATCACATAAAAATTAGCAGTATACAATTGCGTTATATTTCCCGAACAACGTTTTGTGTAGTACCCGGCTATGTGGTCTTCCTGACGTTCAGAGTTTTCTACTTTCCGACTCCCAAATGTAGTTTCCAAACTCTTAAACTTAAACGTGCAGTAAATGGTTCCCCCTAAAAAACGAAGTTGTATTCTCCCACTAATATTCTAGTTTCAAAATATATACATTGTAGCTTTCAAATGAGAATTGCAATAAGAATTTTGTTCGCGACTACATACTTTATATGACTTTTCATAGTGGGTATTTTAACACTCACGAGGGAAAGCTATTTCAAATTACACTTGCATGCAATATTGTGAAAATGTAGTGTGCAATATTAAAAGCATCGCAAAGATCTAAACTTTCAGTAGAAGTTCATACTCGTATAACTTTGTGATCTTGCGTATTGCGCATAATTTTAAAAAACAAAAAACCTGCACGCCCAAAGTGTTCTCCTGTGCTTGTAGCATCTTCCCCGTAGATAGGCATACTGTTCTGTAACTGTGTCTATCCATGGGACCAGACTGCAGGGATGGAGAAATCATTCCATGTACCTAGCAACTCCCCTGCTTAGCCGGCGGCTCACCTTCACACTTGTTGGGCAACCTCTCCTGCTCCTCTTCTTTAGTGCCTTGGCATCGATCCCAGAGCAGACAAAGCATGGCCAGCACCAACGGCCACTCCCCCTTCATTATGTCCCTGTGTTTCCCTTGACATACTAGCCCCCTCCAGGTGACACTGAAGAGGTTGCCACCTGGGTAGGTTCCTTTAACAAATTCAAGACACGCGCAGTGGAAGAGATTTATGCGCATTACAGTCGGCTGGCGACTGTGGAAGGCATGACTACAAACGTGTAGACGTAGACGAGATACTTCAAATATGGGCTGTGGCAATGTTTTTCAAAATTAGACCTCTATCTTGAAAAGGCATTGTGGTGACATAAACGGCACGTTAAGATAAAACGAACATCTTCTACACCATGCTGAAATGAAACCTTCTCTAGCCAAAAAGGATAGAATGCTGCCTACAGTGATTCTACCTAAGAAAAAATTTGCGCCAAACTACGTGAAAATGTGATCGATTTTGTAGAACATTCAGGAAATGTACAGTAATGCATACTGCCATTTTTCTTTTATAATATGAATAGTTTGTTTGTAAAAACAGATACAAAAACGGAAGTTGTACACTGGTCATATACGTCTGCGAGGTTGACAGCCCTATCAAGCCCTAAGAGAGCTGTTAACAGTACGTCAATTCAACGTAAAAGGCATTCTTAGTTTCGTTGCGTGATCTGTGTTATTAAGCCTACGCAATTGGGTGATTCCAGATTACAACAGGCACAATTCAGAGACTTCACAGTTATGTTTACATGCTAATCCCATCTGCTTTCCACCGCCCCCTTGAAAGGTCCTTACCGCTACATTGAGTTATCACATGTTCTGGGGGCATCGCGGGTATTGAAAGAATAGAATGAGCAAGTGAGCAGAGTTAGACTGGCGCCGTAGAAGAGACTTCCTGGGGCATAACAGATTCGCTGCAGTCCCGGAGCTTCCTGGACTGCGGGCATGCGCTGCTTCGCCAGGCGAGACCTAAAAAAGTATAGGAACTGTAATGCTGCGCGCAATGCGTGCGGGGTGAGTTAACGTGGGGGCAGGGCCAAAGGCATGGCAAAAAAAAGAAGATTCTGTACCTTTTTTTTTTTTGGTATTTATCTTTTACGGAAACTTCATATAAAATGACACAGTTTGAATGAAAAATAAAGGCAAGTTAAGTTAATAGGAGGGAAAGTAATCCTGGTTGGTGCATTGGAGAATAGTGATTTATGTATGTTTAGTGCAAGTAGATCCTAGTCTGTGCCAGAAAGCACTGTGAATATGTAAGTCATTATTTGAAAATTCCATTCCTCACATTATGATAGGAAGTTTAAAGTGATGCCATTAATTAAAGTCAAAACCGCCTTACAAGCAATTTGACCAGTTGAGCACATTTACAATTCTTTTAGTCAACCAGTCTTGCTTAGCTTTCCACCCCTCCCTTGGGCCAGATGCAAGACTAAAATATACCCAAAGTGCCATAAGTAGTGGTGTTATCTGCCCCTTCCCTGTGAATTTTTCACCTTCTTATGTATTTTTTTAAAGTGTTTTTGTATTTTCTTATAGCGCATGCTACCTATATTGAGTCTTTTTGAAGCTGCCTAAATATTTCAATACAACTGGAACATGGCATTAGTAGATTTTGAGGCCTTTTCTTTGGGAATTAGTATATTAGGTGGTTACTGGACACTAAATGTGGTACTACTGTTTAACAAAGTCAATCATTTTGTAATTTTTGTCTCCAAAGAAGGCAACTGCAAGTAGTTAAGGCTTACTCCAGGAGACAGTAAATGGATTGAACTCCAAAACAATAAAACTCCTATCTTTTAAAAGGGCCTGATTTAGAGGTGGTTATGAAATGAAACCCCCAAAATGTGTCCCACAGCTTAGTTACGCGCACACACCTCTAGGCAATTTTTGGTGCATCCCCATGCAGGAAGGTTCACGTTCTACTTGTCCGTCACATGCAGCAACTAGACATCAAGTGTGAATCAAAAGTATATTGGGGGATCTTCTTCATTTAGGATACCCTAGATCATAATAATTGTATGGTTTTAAACAGAAAGTTTCTCATTGTGAATTTGAGCAGCAGTTCTGTTGTATGAACAATAAACGTTGCCTCAGCAGTCATTTTGAAATGCTTCAAAGTTGCTTTTTTGTACTTCAATTGAATTGCGCAATGCACACTCTGTAGTTCATTTCCTGCCAGGCCTCTCTTGTAATGCAGTCCAAGTATGCATGATGGAATACTCTAAATATGCCTAGCAACATAATTTGCGTATGGCCTTTCCATGCCTGTATTTTATTAAGTTGTTCTTTCTGTCTACTGTACAACTCTTGACTCCTGAAATGCCCTATCTGTGCTAAACAAAAACCTAAATTAACGGATTACGATGGGTTCTTTCTCATGAATCCTTTTTAGTTTTTCCCTATCTGTTGTATGTCTGATGTATTAAAATGGTGTGCTTCTTTTTCAGGAGTGGACCGCTGTCGCTGACTTCACACACCATGCACACACAGCCTCACTCTCTGCCATTTCTGCCAACAACAGATATGTCGCAACAGGGAGCAAGGATGAGACCATTCAGATCTATGACATGAAGAAGAAAGTGGAGCATGGGGCACTGCTGCACCATAATGGTATGTCTAATCTGTAGTGCTGCTTCCAGTTCCTTGCGATCACCACTTGGGCTGCATCCAGTAGTTGTAATAACTCTCATTCTTGCGCACCCACCTGCTCCAAAATCTCATTTAACAGGCATAATCTATGGTTTCATGCGTTTGCAGGTGGCAAACTAAAGTACGTTTTGGGATCTTTTGTACAAAATGCCTGTGCACACGTAGAAGTAGTTTGCAGAATAAATTCTGCTTATCTCAATCAAGAAATATTGGAAAACACAATACAGACAGTAGACCAGATAATGTCTAAGAACACTCAGAGTGTTACGTGTTCTCTATATTTAATGTAGATCGATTGCCCAGCCAACACGTGTTTAGACAGGGTGGCAAACCAAAACTTCTTCACGGCTAGTAGGCAAGATAGCGGAGTGGTGATCGATTTCTCCGCCGGTTGTACTTCCGTCCCGGCTGGCCTGGGAATGGTATTTCACTGAAGTGGTATGTATGTGTGTGTGTGTGTATATATATATATAGATATATATCTCCCCGGTCCGTTGGGGTGTAGCTCCAAACGCTAGCCTGGAACTTTGAAGCGTACAAAATGGATCAGAGCTGGGTTATGGCGCAAGATCCTCTACGGTATCTTCACGGTGGCAGCGAGTACGCTGATGGATTCGTGGACCCTCTGCGAATAACCAGACGTTTTGGGATCTGTTCGTCAAATAGAATGACTGTTTGGGGCACGACCACCAAAAATATATAGATGTGCCTGCCTCCCCGGTTGTGTCCAATACCTGTCTGAAGTACCTGCAAGCCTATTACTTAGTCAGGTGTCAAATGCCAACGTATCATAATTTCAGGTATCATTCAAAAGGGCTCTTATCCCCACACTGATCTGGGGCATCTGATATTTGAACCTGCATCTCCCAATCACAATGAGTAGGCTATTACCACTCAATCCAGCACCATCTTGCCCGCCGTGCCTGGGGAAGGGCAGTGACGATTCCTCGTAAACTTGAAGGATATATTGCATTTGGTAATGATTTCTCCTAATGCTTACCGATCTTTTCCTAAATACCAACGTGCACAGTATGGTCTCCCATCCAATCATCTACTTCGCTTTTGATGCCTCTCCAAGTCTGGCTCTGGCCACCAGAAATCGGAGCACGGCCTTTCTTGGTCTGGACTATTCCCATGTGACCCTCATGCACTAAAGAAATAAGTCTGTCTCTCAAACTCACTGGTGGGACCAGTCTGGTTTCTCTCAACAACAAGCCTTTATCCACTGACAAGTCATCCTCAAGTATGGACCAAGGTTTACTAAGATGTTTTGACTTCTTCTATTTCAACCACCCCTTCACTCTTGAAGATGGCACCAGAAGTGATTTCACAATCTGTAATTTCTATCTCACTTAGGTCATCATAGTTTTCTTCACCTTCCCCACCTTTTCTCGCTAACTGAGAAAGATGGTTTGCAGAGTATTCTTTGCTCCCGGTATGTATTCTATAGTAAAACTGAAATCTTGCAGGGATATGATCCCCTTGCTTATTCAAGCTGAAATTGCATCCAGACCTGTTTTTGTATTTTAAAAAAGCCTTCCTTAAAGGTTTGTGGTCAGATTGAGCTTTTTCTATGCACCCATTGGTTATAAATGTTGTTAACTCTTGCAAGACTGAGTCCAATGCAATTTTATGATATGCTGATGTCCTATCTAGTGTGATGAAAATAGTTGCCCCAGTTATTGCTGCTATCATCTCCTAAACATTTGGAAGATAGAATTTATGCACAACAACATCTCGATTCAGTACTCTCAAATCTACACAAAGGTGAATATCTCCTTTATCGTTCTTGGCAACAACCACAGGGGCCAACCATTCGATAGCTTTTGTTGGCTCCATCATCCTGCCACATGTAATCGATCCAATTCCCTTCTTACACTATCTTGCACACTTGAAGGTATCCATCTTAATTTAGTTACTACAGGCATTGTGTTTCTTCTCAACCTAATGTGGTGTTTAAAACCTCTAAGACAACCAAGTTTTTCTTAGAATATCCGAGGACATTTTTTAACAAATTCTGCTTGATGTGATTGTATATTTTGGACCATCACCTGCGGTACTGCATTTGTATCCAACATGACCACCAAAGGTTTTTAATGAAACCACCCTTTTAAATTATCACCTTTGTTTGCCACATATATTGGTCCTTCAAAAGTGTGCCTTTGAATTTAATGTTCGCCGTAACCCATCCCACGATTTCAACAGACGAAGCACCATTGCCACCAGGGCAACTATCCAAACTTGCTGGATGTTCTTGATGACCAAAATTCACATCTACTCCCTTTTATAGATCATTGTGAGATGTGAGCAAGCTTCAGACGTCATAGCAAGCTCAACTTTGTTCATTTTACCAACGTCGAGGGATGTTCATGACCAGCGCTCGCACATATGTTATTAGAAGACGCTATTTGTTATTAGAAGTCGATTATATGGTTCACCTGAAAAACTATATTTTGCACTTCCTGGACAATCTTTTCAACTTTTTTTTTTTCCTTGCTCCTGCAACATTTTCCAAAGTGCCCTTTCTTTTCACACATGGCATCTGACCCTTAATGCTGGACACTCGCTGTAATTTGCTCTGTGACCCTGATTTCCTCACCTAAAACATTCACCCCTAAGCTTACTCCGGTAATATTTTTTCTTAGCTGTTCACTTTGCCCACGTTTACAGAATCATCATCTTTTTTCTTTACAACTCCCTCTTGCTTTGCAACCCT